>NC_136306.1:3565000-3567500 GCF_964198595.1 Lampetra fluviatilis
ATACACTACACACACACTACACACACACACCACACACACTACACACACACACTACACACACACACTACACACACACACTACACACACACTACACACACACACTACACACACACACTACACACACACACTACACACACACACACTACACACACACACTACACACACACACTACACACACACACTACACACACACACACTACACACACACCACACACACACTACACACACACTACACACACTACACACACACACTACACACTACACACACTACACACACTACACACACTACACACACTACACACACACACCACACACACACTATACACACACACTACACACACACTACGCACACACACCACACACACTACACACACACTACACACACACACTACACACACACACTACACACACACACTACACACACACACTACACACACACACTACACACACACTACACACACACTACACACATACACTACACACACACTACACACATACACTACACACACACTACGCACACACTACACACACTACACACACACTACACATACACTACACACACACTACACACACACACCACACACACTACACACACACTACACACACACACTACACACACACACTACACACACTACACACACACACTACACACACACACTACACACACTACACACACTACACACACACTACACACATACACTACACACACACTACGCACACACTACGCACACACTACACACACACTACACACACACTACACACACACTACACACACACACCACACACACTACACACACACACTACACACACACACTACACACACACACTACACACACACACTACACACACACACTACACACACACACTACACACACACTACACACACACACTACACACACTACACACACACTACACACACACACTACACACACACACTACACACACTACACACACACACTACACACACTACACACACTACACACACACTACACACATACACTACACACACACTACACACACACACCACACACACACACACTACACACACACACTACACACACACACTACACACACACACTATACACACACACATACACTACACACACACACTACACACACACACTACACACACTACACACACACTACACACACACACTACACACACACACTACACACACACACTACACACACACACTACACACACACACTATACACACTACACACACACTATACACACACACATACACTACACACACTACGCACACACTACACACACACTACACACACACTACACACACACTACACACACACACTACACACACACACTACACACACTACACACACTACACACACACACTACACACACACACTACACACACACACTACACACACACACTACACACACACTACACACACACTACACACACACCACACACACACTACACACACACTACACACACACTACACACACACTACACACACACTACACACACACTACACACACACTACACACACACTACACACATACACTACACACACACACCACACACACACCACACACACTAACTACACACACACACTACACACACACACCACACACACTACACACACTGGCGCCCTTGTCCGTGGCTCTATGAAGTGACGCGCAGTCACTGCGACTCCCCCAGGACGGGAACTCTGCCGCGCTCCCGGCTCTGGGCGAAGAACGCGGCGGCGCTGAGGATGATGGCGATGATGATGATGGTGATGATGGTGGTGATGGTGGTGATGATGATGATGATGGTGGTGATGATGATGGTGGTGATGATGATGATGGCGGTGATGACTCACGATGTGATGATGATGGTGGTGGTGGTGATGATGATGGTGATGGTGGTGATGGTGGTGATGGTGATGGTGGTGATGATGATGGTGATGATGGTGGTGATGGTGGTGGTGGTGGTGGTGGTGATGGTGATGATGGTGGTGATGGTGGTAATGGTGGTGATGATGATGATGGTGGTGGTGATGGTGATGATGGTGGTGATGGTGGTGATGATGATGATGGCGATGATGATGATGGTGGTGATGGTGGTAATGGTGGTGATGATGATGATGGTGGTGGTGATGGTGGTGATGATGATGGTGGTGATGATGATGATGATGGCGGTGATGACTCACGATGTGATGATGATGGTGGTGGTGATGATGATGGTGATGGTGGTGATGGTGGTGATGGTGGTGATGATGGTGGTGATGATGATGGTGGTGATGGTGGTGATGATGGTGGTGATGATGGTGGTGGTGGTGATGGTGGTGATGATTATGATGGTGGTGATGATGGTTGTGATGATGGTGGTGATGATGATGGTGGTGGTGGTGATGATGATGGTGGTGATGGTGGTGTTGAAGATGATGATGGTGGTGATGATGATGGTGGTGATGATGGTGGTGATGGTGGTGGTGATGATTATGATGGTGGTGGTGATGATGGTGATGATGATGATGGTGATGATGATGA
>NC_136306.1:3572500-3576530 GCF_964198595.1 Lampetra fluviatilis
TCTCGCCCACTCTCTCGCTCACTCTCTCGCCCACTCTCTCGCTCACTCTCTCGCCCACTCTCTCGCTCACTCTCTCGCCCACTCTCTCGCTCACTCTCTCGCTCACTCTCTCGCTCACTCTCTCGCTCACTCTCTCGCTCACTCTCTCGCTCACTCTCTCGCCCACTCTCTCGCTCACTCTCTCACCCACTCTCTCGCCCACTCTCTCGCTCACTCTCTCGCTCACTCTCTCGCTCACTCTCTCGCTCACTCTCTCGCTCACTCTCTCGCTCACTCTCTCGCTCACTCTCTCGCCCACTCTCTCGGTCACTCTCTCGCCCACTCTCTCGCTCACTCTCTCGCTCACTCTCTCGCTCACTCTCTCGCTCACTCTCTCGCCCACTCTCTCGCTCACTCTCTCGCCCACTCTCTCGCTCACTCTCTCACTCACTCTCTCACTCACTCTCTCGGTCACTCTCTCGCTCACTCTCTCGCTCACTCTCTCGCTCACTCTCTCGCTCACTCTCTCGCTCACTCTCTCGCTCACTCTCTCGCTCACTCTCTCACTCACTCTCTCGCCCACTCTCTCACTCACTCTCTCACTCACTCTCTCGCTCACTCTCTCGCTCACTCTCTCGCTCACTCTCTCACTCACTCTCTCGCCCACTCTCTCGCTCACTCTCTCGCTCACTCTCTCGCTCACTCTCTCGCTCACTCTCTCGCCCACTCTCTCACTCACTCTCTCACTCACTCTCTCGCTCACCTCTCTCGCTCACCTCTCTCGCTCACTCTCTCACTCACTCTCTCACTCACTCTCTCGCTCACTCTCTCGCTCACTCTCTCGCTCACTCTCTCGCTCACTCTCTCGCTCACTCTCTCGCTCACTCTCTCGCCCACTCTCTCGCTCACCTCTCTCGCTCACTCTCTCACTCACTCTCTCGCTCACTCTCTCGCTCACTCTCTCGCCCACTCTCTCACTCACTCTCTCACTCACTCTCTCGCTCACCTCTCTCGCTCACTCTCTCGCTCACTCTCTCGCTCACTCTCTCACTCACTCTCTCGCTCACTCTCTCGCCCACTCTCTCACTCACTCTCTCACTCACTCTCTCGCTCACCTCTCTCGCTCACTCTCTCACTCACTCTCTCGCTCACTCTCTCGCTCACTCTCTCGCTCACTCTCTCACTCACTCTCCCGCTCACTCTCTCGCTCACTCTCTCGCTCACTCTCTCGCCCACTCTCTCGCTCACTCTCTCACCCACTCTCTCACTCACTCTCTCACTCACTCTCTCGCCCACTCTCTCACTCACTCTCTCACTCACTCTCTCGCTCACCTCTCTCGCCCACTCTCTCGCTCACTCTCTCGCTCACTCTCTCGCTCACTTTCTCGCTCACTCTCTCGCTCTCTCTCGCTCACTCTCTCGCTCACTTTCTCGCTCACTCTCTCGCTCACTCCCTCGCTCTCTCTCGCTCTGCACGCAGCCCTTCTCGCAGTCCGACGGCCTCCGACGGGAAGCTTATATCAGCACGCAGAGCTCCCCGTCATCTGCCACCGAGCACACGGCCTCCTCCATCGCCCACTGTTCCTTGAAGGCCGGCACGGCGTGGGTCTGTGTGAGACATGGGTCAGGGTTGGACTCAGAACTCTACGATTCACAACTTGGTGGTGGTGGGGAGGGGGGGAGAATCAGGAGCACAATTCCGCAGGGACGTGAGAATCACGCGGCTGGGACTCGGTGACGACGCCCCGGGTCAGCGCTCTGCCTCGCGGATGCCGCGACTGGCGCAGGACGGACGCCAAGAGGCCGATCCTGGGGCTCCAGGGTCAGGGGGCGGGGCGGGGAGAGGGAGGAGGGGGGGGGTCTTACCCCCTCACAGGAGTCGCGTATCCCCACGGACCCCCAGGAGCCCCCTTGGAGAGAGAAGGGTGCGCAGGGATGAGATCACCGCGAGTGGGACAGCCCGCACCGCCTTCTCCCCCCCCCCCCGCCCTTCGCTGATGTCCCAGTGGCCCCCAGAGGTCGCGCGGCCGAGGGGAGAAAGAGGGGAGAGAGAGTGGGGAGAGAGGGGAGAAAAAGGGGTGGAGAGAGTGAGTCTACGGGCGCACAAAGGGGACCCTAGGTGTCGAGGGAGTCGAGGTGTCCCAGGTACCGCCCCTCCCCAGATTTCCCCCCACTCCGACCCCCCTCCCCTTGCCCGGGTGATGAATCCGCGTGCGCGCGTGTGGGAAGGCGCACTCCATCAAGGGCGCTCCCACGTGACTGCCGCCGCTCCCCCCGGCATCCGTCACCCACCCCCCTCCCCCATCCGCTTAACCCCCGCCCCTGTAATTAAAGGGCTCTCCCCTGGGTCGCGTTTTTTGTTGATGTTTGTTATGGGACGAACGCTCGCCCCGCGCTGCTCTTGGGCTGACCGCTACAGTGAGGGTCACGGGGGGACGGGGGGGGCAAGGACCTTGACCCCCCCCCCCCCGCCACCATGAATAGCCTCATGCTGTGTCTGTCATTGCTGTTAGCGAGCACCTCGTGGCACGAGTTGGGTGTGCGCCACACGAGCCGGGCTGCTGCGTTATCGACACGCGTCGTGACACAGACGAACACGGCGGCGGCGTATGGAAGCACAGCACGGTTATCGACAAGGCCCGATTATTGCAACTCGCTACTCCACGGGACGTCTGGCGCACACACATCGGCAAGTGGCGGCGCGTGCGAGAGTCGTTGACACGTGACGGGCACGGCGAGATCCCGCCGTGCAGGTGCGGCACTCGCTGAGCATCCGATTGCTGAACGAATACATCTTAATGTCGCCCCCATCACACACACACACACGAAGTTATTGACACAAACGAACCACCGCACCTCGCTGATCTCGTCAAGGAATAGAAACCATCGCACGAACTTCGCTCGTCCTCGCAGCGGGCTTTGGCTGGACATCGAACAAAGGCGGTCACCGCATCGCGTGGCGCTTTCACGTGCGCTTCCGCGGCCGTCTGGAACGCTCTCTTCCTTACGATATTAGGAAGCCACTGGAGCTTTGCACGTTTAAATGTAAATTTAAAACTAATATCTTTAGAGCCGCGTGTTGTGTTTAGTTTGTTGTCCTTCCCCCTTACCTCCGGTTAGTGCGGTTGGCTACGTACGGTGCGATAGAAGTCCAACACACACCCCCCTTATAGCCTTCACAGACTTTGAGTGCTGTTAGTGAGCACCTATGGAGGTCAGCATACACACACGTACACGCGTGTGTGTACACACAGGTTCATGTACACAAAGGTGCATACACACGCGCACGTTGTACACACACACCCAGGTGTGTACAGACACACACGTGAACATACACAAGCGTACACACACGTGCACACACACACGTGCACACACACACGTGCACACACACACGTGCACACACACACGTGCACACACACGCACGCGCGTTTCGTGTGCCCACGTGTCCGGGCAGCAGATGGTGGTTGTGATTCCTCGCGGTGTTTAACCCGAATAGATTTGGCTACAAAAACCATCTTTTATCCCAGTTAATGATCGAGCCGGACTCAGAGGGAACGGGGTGGGGCGGGGGTCCGGGGGGAGGGGCCGCCAGATGTCACGGCGCCACCTGCATCCCCTCCCCACCTCATTATTAGTGCCCACCTCAACCCCCCCCCCCCCCCCCACAATTGACAAACACAATCAGTGATGCCCCCCCCCCTCCGATCGCACATTATACCCCCTCCCCCCTGCCTCTTCCCGTCCTCCCGGCGCACGGTGTGAGTGAGTGTGAACATATGTCCGAGCGATCACAGCCCTACAGCCAACCACAGCTAGCCACGGCAGGCAGATATAACCACGAACCACGACGCCAGCCAGCGCGGATAAACCACCACGACCACAGCTACCCAGCACATGTAACCACAACCACCAGAGCTAACCACCACAACCACAGCCAATCACCACGACTAACCACCACTACAACCACACAACCACAGCTAACGGCAAAAAACACAGCGAACAGCCACAACCACAGCGAACAACCCCTAACCACCACCATCTGGTCTCTCTC
>NC_136306.1:3576730-3579230 GCF_964198595.1 Lampetra fluviatilis
ACACTACCCACACACACTACACACACTACACATACACACTACACACACACTACACACACACACTACACACACACACTACACACACACACTACACACACACACTACACGCACACACTACACACACACACTACACACACTACACACACACTACACACACTACACACACACTACACACACACTACACACACACTACACACACACACTACACACACTACACACACTACACACACACACTACACACACTACACACACACACAACACACACTACCCACACACACTACACACACTACACACACACTACACACACACTACACACACTACACACACACACACACTACACACACTACACACACACACACTCTACACACACACACTACACACATACACTACACACACACACTACACACACACCACACACATTACACACACTACACTACACACACACACTACACACACTACACTACACACACACTACACACACACACTACACACACACACCACACACACTTCACACACACACACTACACACACTACACACACAATACACACACACACACTACACACACACACACACTACACACATACACTACACACACACACTACACACACACCACACACACTACACACACACACTACACACACACTACACACACACACTGCACACACACACACACTACACACATACACTACACACACACACTACACACACACCACACACACTACACACACACTACACACACTACACACTACACACACACACTACACACACACACACTACACACACTACACACACACACTACACACACTACACACACACACTACACACACACACTACACACACACTACAGACACACACCACACAACCACCACACACACTACACACACTACACACACTACACACACACACTACACACACACACTACACACACACACTACACACACACTACACACACACACTACACACACTACACTACACACACTACACTACACACACTACACACACACTACACACACACACACTACACACTACACACACTACACACACTACACACACTACACACACTACACACACACACTACACACACACACTACACACACACTACACACACACACTACACACACACTACACACACACACACTACACACACACTACACACACACACTACACACACACACACTACACACACACACACTACACACACACACACTACACACACACACTACACACACACACTACACACACACGCACTGCACACACGCACTGCACACACGCACTGCACACACGCACTGCACACACGCACTGCACACACGCACTGCACACACGCACTGCACACACGCACTGCACACACGCACTGCACACACGCACTGCACACACGCACTGCACACACGCACTGCACACACGCACTGCACACACACACTGCACACACACACTGCACACACACACTGCACACACTACACACACTACTACACACACACTACACTCACACACTACACACACTACACACACACTACACACATACACTACACACACACTACGCACACACACCACACACACTACACACACACTACACTACACACACACTACACACACTACTACACTCACACACTACACACACTACACACACTACACACACACTACACACATACACTACACACACACTACGCACACACACCACACACACTACACACACACACTACACACACACACTACACACACACACTACACACACACACTATACACACTACACACACACTACACACACACACCACACACACTACACACACACTACACACACTACACACACACTACACACACTACACTACACACACTACACACACACACTACACACACACACTACACACATACACTACACACACACACTACACACACACACCACACACACTACACACACTACACTACACACACACACTACACACACTACACACACACTACACAAACACACTACACACACACACACACCACACACACTACACACACACACTACACACACTACACACACTACACACACACACTACACACACACACTACACACATACACTACACACACACACTACACACACACACCACACACACTACACACACACTACACACACACTTCACACACTACACTACACACACTACACACACACACTACACACACACACTACACACACTACACACACACACTATACACACTACACACACACTACACACACACACCACACACACTACACACACACTACACACACTACACACACACTACACACACTACACTACACACACTACACACACACACTACACACACACACTACACACATACACTACACACACACACTACACACACACACCACACACACTACACACACTACACTACACACACACACTACACACACTACACACACACTACACAAACACACTACACACACACACACACCACACACACTACACACACACACTACACACACTACACACACTACACACACACACTACACACACACA
>NC_136306.1:3581730-3614713 GCF_964198595.1 Lampetra fluviatilis
TGATGATGATGATGGTGGTGATGATGATGGTGATGGTGGTGATGGTGATGGTGATGATGATGATGGTGATGATGGTGCTGGTGGTGATGATGGTGGTGATGGTGGTGGTGGTGATGATGATGATGGTGGTGATGATGATGGTGATGGTGGTGATGGTGATGATGGTGATGATGGTGCTGGTGGTGATGATGGTGGTGATGGTGGTGGTGGTGATGATGGTGATGATGATGATGGTGGTGGTGGTGATGATGATGATGATGGTGGTGATGGTGATGGTGGTGATGGTGATGGTGGTGATGGTGATGGTGATGATGGTGATGGTGGTGATGGTGATGATGACTCTCACCATGCAATGTGACTGTGGGGTCGGCGCGCCCAGGGCTCGCGCACAGCCAACCCGAGGCTCGGCCGTGTGTGTGCCTGCGTCTGTAGGCCTCCCCCTAGGTCGACTCAGCCTCAAACGAGTACCTGGCGCGGTGTGTAAAACACCAGCACTGGGGAGACAAAGGTGGTCGGACGTGGTTCTGGCGACCCAGCCCCTTTGTGTGCCGTAGCGACCTTAATAGGCGCTCGCTAACAACATCTGTCCCAAGAGCGCTTGTCAGGGCAGGCCGATACAAAAACAAAAATGAGCGCGCCACTTTGTGGAGAAGTGAAACAGCAATTTCCATGTGTGTAGACTCGCCCCCGCCATAGGAACGTGGAAAGCCCACCACTGGCTCTGCAGGGCTGTAGACAAGATATGAGCGACCGACACCTCTGTGCTAATTTTAGCGGCAGGATCCCACTCTGACCTTTGACAGTTTTTTTATATCAAACTATGATGTATATTTTTAATTCTAGATTTGAAGCTTTCGTGACTGCAAGGATTCACATACTCTTAGGTTTTTTTCGGTAAAGTGACGTTGGTAAAAAAACTAATCTATTAAAATAAATAATAATCTATCAAAATAAATAATCATAAAAAAACAATACTAATCTATTAAAATAAAAATAATAAAAATACTAATAATCGATTATTATTTTTTATTATTTTTATTTTTACCTACGCGACTACCGAAAAAAACCCTACGAGTATATTTGTATTTATTTTAGCAGCTCTTTTTTTCTCCAGACGCGACCTGCCCATCACAAATGAGAGCTCAACCACGTGGCCCATCGCGAAACCCCAACCACGTGGTCGTCATGCGGGGTGGTGGGGGGGGCGTCTCTTCTAGTGCGAGGCCCCTGGGGGGGGGGGGTGGCAAGTCGGCCCCTGCGTGGGCTCCATTTGGGGGCGATGCCCCCCCCCTCGTGGTGCGTGCTGAAGGAGTCTCCCGGGGGGGAGGGGGGGTGACTCCCGGTGTCCTGCCACGAGAGGCCGACTCAGACTCACCCGGCAGCGGAGCCGTGTCGCCTGCTTGCCCCACCCCCCACCGTTCGTCTCTTCCACGCGAAAACAAACACACACATACACACACATACACACACATACACATATACACACACATACACACACATACACACACACATACACACACATACACACACATACACACACATACACACACATACACACATACACACACATACACACATATTCTCAGGTTTTTTCGGTAAAGTCACGTAGGTAAAAACATTAAAATTAATGAAAGTAAAATAAAACAAAACAAAATAATGTTTTTACCTACGTGACTTTACCGAAAAAACCTGAGAATATGAATCATTGCAGTCACGAAAGCTTCAAATCTAGAATTAACATACACACATATACACACACATACACACACATACACACACATACACACACATACACACACATACACACACATACACACACAGATATATACATACACACACATACACACACACATACACACACAGATATATACAAAGTGTGATTTGTGTTGTTGTTGTTGTTGTTACAGGAGGCCTTCTGAGAATGGCGTCTAATCAGCAGCATCGGTTCCACGCGAGCGCGACGACGGCGGCCAACGCCGGTGAGCTGCTGGACGTGGATCGGCGATGTTCCCTCTCTGTCTGTCGACGACAAGTGGAAACAAGAAGACGCTCGCTGGAGTCGGCACTCTGCTTCGTTCATCAGTTCGTAATTTTTTTTTTACTTTGCTTTATGTAAACCCCCACCTCTCGCTCACTTTCTCGCCCACTCTCTCGGTCGCTCTCTCGCTCACTCTTTTTTTTACGATCAGTGGAAACAAGAAGATGCTCGGTGTATTCGGCACTTTGCTTTGTTCATCCTTTCGTAATTTTTTTAAAAAATTTTAATTAAAATTTTTAATCTTTGCTTTATGTAAACCCCCACCTCTCGCCCACTCTCTCGCTGACTCTCTCGCCCACTCTCTCGCCCACTCTCTCACTCACTCTCTCACTCACTCTCTCACTCACTCTCTCACTCACTCTCTCGCTCACTCTCTCACCCACTCTCTCACTCACTCTCTCACTCACTCTCTCGCCCACTCTCTCGCTCACTCTCTCACCCACTCTCTCACTCACTCTCTCACTCACTCTCTCGCCCACTCTCTCACCCACTCTCTCACTCACTCTCTCACTCACTCTCTCGCTCACCTCTCTCGCCCACTCTCTCGCTCACTCTCTCGCTCACTCTCTCGCTCACTTTCTCGCTCACTCTCTCGCTCACTCCCTCGCTTTCTCTCGCTCTGCACGCAGCCCTTCTCGCAGTCCGACGGCCTCCGACGGGAAGCTCATATCAGCACGCAGAGCTCCCCGTCATCTGCCACCGAGCACACGGCCTCCTCCATCGCCCACTGTTCCTTGAAGGCCGGCACGGCGTGGGTCTGTGTGAGACATGGGTCAGGGTTGGACTCAGAACTCTACGATTCACAACTTGGTGGTGGTGGGGAGGGGGGGAGAATCAGGAGCACAATTCCGCAGGGACGTGAGAATCACGCGGCTGGGACTCGGTGACGACGCCCCGGGTCAGCGCTCTGCCTCGCGGATGCCGCGACTGGCGCAGGACGGACGCCAAGAGGCCGATCCTGGGGCTCCAGGGTCAGGGGGCGGGGCGGGGAGAGGGAGGAGGGGGGGGTCTTACCCCCTCGCAGGAGTCGCGTATCCCCACGGACCCCCAGGAGCCCCCTTGGAGAGAGAAGGGTGCGCAGGGATGAGATCACCGCGAGTGGGACAGCCCGCACCGCCTTCTCCCCCCCGCCCTTCGCTGATGTCCCAGTGGCCCCCAGAGGTCGCGCGGCCGAGGGGAGAAAGAGGGGAGAGAGAGTGGGGAGAGAGGGGAGAAAAAGGGGTGGAGAGAGTGAGTCTACGGGCGCACAAAGGGGACCCTAGGTGTCGAGGGAGTCGAGGTGTCCCAGGTACCGCCCCTCCCCAGATTTCCCCCCACTCCGACCTCCCCCCCCCTTGCCCGGGTGATGAATCCGCGTGCGCGCGTGTGGGAAGGCGCACTCCATCAAGAGCGCTCCCACGTGACTGCCGCCGCTCCCCCCGGCATCCGTCACCCACCCCCCTCCCCCATCCGCTTAACCCCCGCCCCTGTAATTAAAGGGCTCTCCCCTGGGTCGCGTTTTTTGTTGATGTTTGTTATGGGACGAACGCTCGCCCCGCGCTGCTCTTGGGCTGACCGCTACAGTGGGGGTCACGGGGGGACGGGGGGGGGGCAAGGACCTTGACCCCCCCCCCCCCCGCCACCATGAATAGCCTCATGCTGTGTCTGTCATTGCTGTTAGCGAGCACCTCGTGGCACGAGTTGGGTGTGCGCCACACGAGCCGGGCTGCAGCGTTATCGACACGCGTCGTGACACAGACGAACACGGCGGCGGCGTATGGAAGCACAGCACGGTTATCGACAAGGCCCGATTATTGCAACTCGCTACTCCACGGGACGTCTGGCGCACACACATCGGCAAGTGGCGGCGCGTGCGAGAGTCGTTGACACGTGACGGGCACGGCGAGATCCCGCCGTGCAGGTGCGGCACTCGCTGAGCATCCGATTGCTGAACGAATACATCTTAATGTCGCCCCCATCACACACACACACGAAGTTATTGACACAAACGAACCACCGCACCTCGCTGATCTCGTCAAGGAATAGAAACCATCGCACGAACTTCGCTCGTCCTCGCAGCGGGCTTTGGCTGGACATCGAACAAAGGCGGTCACCGCATCGCGTGGCGCTTTCACGTGCGCTTCCGCGGCCGTCTGGAACGCTCTCTTCCTTCCGATATTAGGAAGCCACTGGAGCTTTGCACGTTTAAATGTAAATTTAAAACTAATATCTTTAGAGCCGCGTGTTGTGTTTAGTTTGTTGTCCTTCCCCCTTACCTCCGGTTAGTGCGGTTGGCTACGTACGGTGCGATAGAAGTCCAACACACACCCCCCTTATAGCCTTCACAGACTTTGAGTGCTGTTAGTGAGCACCTATGGAGGTCAGCATACACACGTGTACACGCGTGTGTGTACACACAGGTTCATGTACACAAAGGTGCATACACACGCGCACGTTGTACACACACACCCAGGTGTGTACAGACACACACGTATACACCCACACGTGCACACCCACACGTGCACACACACACGTGCACACACACACGTGCACACACACGCACGCGCGTTTCGTGTGCCCACGTGTCCGGGCAGCAGATGGTGGTTGTGATTCCTCGCGGTGTTTAACCCGAATAGATTTGGCTACAAAAACCATCTTTTATCCCAGTTAATGATCGAGCCGGACTCAGAGGGAACGGGGTGGGGCGGGGGTCCGGGGGGAGGGGCCGCCAGATGTCACGGCGCCACCTGCATCCCCTCCCCACCTCATTATTAGTGCCCACCTCAACCCCCCCCCCCCCCCACAATTGACAAACACAATCAGTGATGCCCCCCCCCCTCCGATCGCACATTATACCCCCTCCCCCCTGCCTCTTCCCGTCCTCCCGGCGCACGGTGTGAGTGAGTGTGAACATATGTCCGAGCGATCACAGCCCTACAGCCAACCACAGCTAGCCACGGCAGGCAGATATAACCACGAACCACGACGCCAGCCAGCGCGGATAAACCACCACGACCACAGCTACCCAGCACATGTAACCACAACCACCAGAGCTAACCACCACAACCACAGCCAATCACCACGACTAACCACCACTACAACCACACAACCACAGCTAACGGCAAAAAACACAGCGAACAGCCACAACCACAGCGAACAACCCCTAACCACCACCATCTCGTCTCTCTCGCCCAGACACCAGACCCTCTGCCGCGGGGCCCGAGTCCAACCTGACCCCGGTCCACTCAAGAGGCGAGCGACGCGATCCGATTCTCTCACCACCCAGCGTACGGAGCGATTATCTGTCACTCGCCAACGCCACACGGATCGATTCTGCGTAATCGATGACTCCGCACACTCGCCCAACACCCGAGTGTGGATGTCACGGGCGCTGTCCTTGGTGCTAATCACAAAGACAAAGCTCCCCCGTGTAGGCCACACCGACTGTTGGGGGCAAGTGCTGCTGGTGAGCCGCCGCGCGCGAGGGTGTGGTGGGATCTTGTCTCTTGAGTGGCGATGTTTATAGACTGCGCCAGGTACTCATTTTAAGGCTGAGTCGACCTTGAGGAGACCCAGGGCGAGTACAAATTTTCGCCACTGTTATTGGTCGTGAGCGGGAATTTAACTCAGGTGGCCGGGTTGGTAGCGCAGTGCCCTAACCGCTGCACCACCGCTCCCCATACACACACACCCATAGCGGCAAATAAACCCAGCAACACATACGAGCATAGACACACAGGCACACACACACACAGATACACAAAGGCAAAGATCCCCCGTATAGTCTTAACAGACTGATGGGGCAAGTGCTGTTAGTGAATGCCGAAACGGCACATGAAAGGGTGGTGTGGCCGTGACCACGCCCGGCCGCCTTTGTCTCCCCAGTGGTAATGTTCACACAACGCACCTGCACACAATGAAGTCATTTCTGATACTCCACATGCACCCCATACACACACTGTGATGGCACACCGCACACACACCACACTAACAAACAACACACACAACCCACACACTCCACACGAATATATCCACACACACCGCACACACACCACGTCATCGTAACACACACGACACACACCACACTCACACCACACCACCGTAACTCCCACCACACTCAGACTCACCACACCACAGTAACACACACCACACTCAGACTCACCACACCACCGTAACACACACACCACACACTCACACGACGCAGACTCACACCGCACAAACACACCCCACTCCACACACCACAAAAACACACGATACACACCACAACAACACACACCACAACAACACACACCACAACAACACACACCACAACAACACACGACACACACCACAACAATACACCACAACAACACACCCCACGCGCCAACTCACTCACGCTCCTCATCTGCAGCGCGCAGGTGGAGGCGGTCACCTCACCCCTCCCCCCCACCCCCTCACCCCGCCCCCCCACCCGCCTCTCCCTCTCAAGGGGGGAGAGGCGGGCGGGGAGGGGTTGAAGGAGGGAGGAGAAAGGAGGCGGGGGGGGCGAGGAAGGGGACGGAGGAGGGAGACGCAGGAGGGAAAGGGGAGGAGGGGGGAGGAGGAGGAGGGGGGGTAGAAGGGGTAGGAGGGAGGAGGGAGGGAGGGAGAAGGAGGAGGGGGAGGAGAGAAGAAGGAGGGGGGACGGAGAAGAAGGAGGGGGGACGGAGAAGGAGGAGGGGGGAGGGGGAGACGGAGGAGGGGTGGGAGGGAGGGGGAAGCGAGAAGGAGGAGGGGGGAGGAGGAGACGGAGAAGGAGGAGGCGGGGTGAGGCGCCGCTCTCACCAGACGCGACAACCACGTGGGGGTGGGGGGGGTGGGGGGGGTGGAGCGGGGGGGGCGTCCCGAGAAGACGTGAGGCGGGGGGGGCCGAGGGAAGGGGGGGGGCCGAGGGGAGGGGGGGGAGCCGAGGGGAGGGGGGAGCCGAGGGGAGGGGGGCCGAGGGGAGGGGGGGGGAGTCGCGCCCACTGCAGAGACGGCGCCGTGGAGGCGCTCGCTCGCTCGCGAGAGAGGAGGGAGAGAGGGAGACGAAAGGGAGGGAGGGAGACGAGAGAGCGAAGAGAGAGGGAGAAGAGAGCGAAGAGAGAGAAGAGAAAGACTTCTCTCGCGCTCGGCTCGTGGACTCGGGGCACGGTCAGTGCGCTGCGTGGCGGGGGCAGGCTGTGTGTGTGCTGTGTGGTGTGTAGGGTGTGGGTGTGTGTGGTGTGTGTGTGTAGCGTGCGTTGCGTGCGTGTGTGCCGTGTGTGGTGTGTAGGGGGTAGGTGTGTGTGGTGTGTAGGGGGTAGGTGTGTGTGGTGTGTAGGGGATAGGGTGTGTGTGTGGTGTGTGTAGGGGGCAGGCTGTGTGGGCGGCGTAGCGTGCGTTGTGTGCGTGTGTGCCGTGTGTGTGTGGTGTGTAGGGTGTAGGTGTGTGGTGTGTGTAGGGGGGAGGGTGTGCGTGTGTGGTGTGTGTGTGTGGTGTGTGTGTATGTAGGGGGTAGGGTGTGCGTGTGTGGTGTGTGTAGGGTGTAGTGGGTAGTGTGTGTGGTGTGTGTGTGTAGAGGGTAGTGCGTGTGATATGTGTGTGTAGAGGGTAGTGTGTGTGTAGTGGGTAGTGTGTGTGTTGTGTGTGTAGGGTGTGTGTGTAAGGGTAGTGTGTGTGGTGTGTGTATGTGTGTAGTGGGTAGTGTGTGTGGTGTGTGTGTGTAGTGTGTGTGGTGTGTGTGTAGTGGGTAGTGTGTGTGGTGTGTGTGTGTAGTGGGTAGTGTGTGTGGTGTGTGTGTGGTGTGTGTGTGTAGTGGGTAGTGCGTGTGGTGTGTGTGTAGTGGGTAGTGTGTGTGGTGTGTGTGTAGTGGGTAGTGTGTGTGGTGTGTGTGTGGTGTGTGTGTGTAGTGGGTAGTGCGTGTGGTGTGTGTGTAGTGGGTAGTGTGTGTGGTGTGTGTGTAGTGGGTAGTGTGTGTGGTGTGTGTGTAGTGGGTAGTGTGTGTGGTGTGTGTGTAGTGGGTAGTGTGTGTGGTGTGTGTGTGGTGTGTGTAGTGGGTAGTGTGTGTGGTGTGTGTGTAGTGGGTAGTGCGTGTGGTGTGTGTGTAGTGGGTAGTGTGTGTGGTGTGTGTGTAGTGGGTAGTGTGTGTGGTGTGTGTGTAGTGGGTAGTGCGTGTGGTGTGTGTGTAGTGGGTAGTGTGTGTGGTGTGTGTGGTGTGTGTGTAGTGGGTAGTGTGTGTGGTGTGTGTGTAGTGGGTAGTGTGTGTGGTGTGTGTGTGGTGTGTGTGTAGTGGGTAGTGTGTGTGGTGTGTGTGTAGTGGGTAGTGCGTGTGGTGTGTGTGTAGTGGGTAGTGTGTGTGGTGTGTGTGTGGTGTGTGTGTAGTGGGTAGTGCGTGTGGTGTGTGTGTAGTGGGTAGTGTGTGTGGTGTGTGTGTGGTGTGTGTGTAGTGGGTAGTGCGTGTGGTGTGTGTGTAGTGGGTAGTGCGTGTGGTGTGTGTGGTGTGTGTGTAGTGTGTGTGGTGTGTGTGTAGTGGGTAGTGTGTGGTGTGTGTGTGGTGTGTGTGTAGTGGGTAGTGCGTGTGGTGTGTGTGTAGTGGGTAGTGTGTGTGGTGTGTGTGTAGTGGGTAGTGTGTGTGGTGTGTGTGTAGTGGGTAGTGTGTGTGGTGTGCGTGTGGTGTGTGTGTAGTGGGTAGTGCGTGTGGTGTCTGTGCGTGTACTGTGTGTGTAGCGCGGTGTGCTGAGTGTATCGAAAGTGAGTGTCGTGTGGTCAGTGTGTGAGGTGTGTGGTGAGTGAGTGTGTCGTGGTGAGTGTGAGGTGTGTGTGGCGAGTGAGTGTGAGGTTTGTGGTGAGTGTTTCGTGGTGAGCGAGTGTGTCCTGGGGAGTGTGTGTGTCGTGTGGTGAGAGTCTGCGGTGAGCGAGTGTGTGTCGTGGTGAGTGTGTTGTGTGGTGAGTGAGTGTGTCGTGGTGAGTGTGTTGTGTGGTGAGTGAGTGTGTCGTGGTGAGTGTGTTGTGTGGTGAGTGAGTGTGTTGTGTGGTGAGTGTGTGTCGTGGTGAGAGTCTGTGGGGAGTGAGTGTGAGCTGTGGGGAGTGAGTGAGTGTGTTGTGTGGTGAGTGAGTCTGTGGTGAGTGAGTGTGTTGTGTGGGGAGTGTGAGGTGTGTGGTGAGTGAGTGTCGTGTGGTGAGTGAGTGTCGTGTGGTGAGTGAGTGTGTTGTGTGGTGAGTCTCTGGTGAGTGTGTTGTGTGGTGAGTGAGTCTGCGGTGTGCGAGGTGTGTAATCAAAGCAGAAGACGCCTGCGTAGATCGCGAGTGGAACTCGTGACCACCGCCACTGCTGTGAAGACACTTCGTTTCTCCTCGCCATGGCAGCTGCCGACAAAGTCGCCGAGTCCACGCGGCCCTGAAGAGCTGAACGGATCGTGGGAAGGAGACTCAGCAGGGAGAGCCGGGGGGGGGAGGACAGCCGCGGAGAGAGCCGGGGACAGGCTCGAAGAGCCGGGGAGAGTCGTGGGGAGAGTCGTGGGGGAGCCAGGTGGGAGGAGAGCCGCGGAGAGAGCCGGGGGGACAGGCTCGAAGAGTCGGGGAGAGAGTCGAAGGGGGCCGAGGGAGAGACGTGAAGAGCCGGGGGGAGAGTCGTGGGGAGAGTCGTGGGGGGCCGGGGAGCGACTCGAGGCTGAATGGAGACGCGGCAGCGAGCTGGAGGCGACGTCTGGATGACGGAGGGGCGGGGCCCCGGAGGGACCCCCTGACGGGGCCCCCCCTCGCCCCCCCCGCGGGGGGCCCCCCATGCCCCCCTGGGCTGACCCCCCATGCCCCCCTGGGCTGACCCCCCGATGCCGCCGCCTCGCGCGCTCTGCCTCCTGGGGGCGCTGGCGGCAGCGGGGATCCTCGTGGTGGTGACGCTGAGGAACAGGGCCGCGCGTGACGGTACACGCACACAGTACACGCACACAGTACACGCACACAGTACACGCACACAGTACACGCACACAGTACACGCACACAGTACACGCACACAGTACACGCACACAGTACACGCACACAGTACACGCACACAGTACACGCACACAGTACACGCACACAGTACACGCACACAGTACACGCACACAGTACACGCACACAGTACACGCACACAGTACACGCACACAGTACACGCACACAGTACACGCACACAGTACACGCACACAGTACACGCACACAGTACACGCACACAGTACACGCACACAGTACACGCACACAGTACACGCACACAGTACACGCACACAGTACACGCACACAGTACACGCACACAGTACACGCACACAGTACACGCACACAGTACACGCACACAGTACACGCACACAGTACACGTGGTGGTGACGCTGAGGAACAGGGCCGCGCGTGACGGTACACGCAGAGAGTACACGCAGTACACACACAGTACACACACAGAGTAGTACACACGCAGTACACGCAGTACACACACACAGTACACACACACAGTACACACAGAGTACACACACAGTACACGCAGAGAGTACACACAGTACACACACAGTACACACAGAGTACACAGAGTAGTACACCCACAGTACACGCAGTACACACACAGTACACACACACAGTACACACAGAGTACACACACAGTACACGCAGAGTACACACAGTACACACACAGTACACACAGAGTACACACAGAGTAGTACACACACAGTACACGCAGTACACACACACACAGTACACACACAGTACACACACAGTACACAGAGAGTACACAGAGAGTACACACAGTACACACAGAGTACACGTGGTGGTGACGCTGAGGAACAGGGCCGCGCGTGATGGTACACGCAGAAAGTACACATAGTACACACAGAGTAGTACACACACAGTACACGCAGTACACACACACACAGTACGTGCAGTACACAGAGAGTACACACAGAGTAGTACACACACAGTACACAGAGTGGACACACAGAGTACATGCAGAATACACACAGAGTACACACACACAGTACACAGACAGCACGCGCAGAGTAGTACACGTAGAGTAGTACACACAAAGTACACACAGAGTAGTAGTACACACAGAGTAGTACACACACAGTACACACAGTACACGCAGAGTACACACAGAGTAGTACACACAGAGTACACACAGTACACACACAGTACACACAGAGTAGTACACACAGAGTACACACAGTACACACAATACACACACAGTACACACACAGTATACACACAGTATACACACAGTACACACACACAGTACACACACAGTACACAGACACAGCACACACACAGAGTACACACACAGTAGACACACACAGCACACACACAGTATACACACACAGTACACACACAGAGTACACGCACAGTACACGCAAAGTACACACACAGTACACACACAGTACACACACGCAGTGTACACACACAGTACACACACAGTACACACACAGTACACGAGGTACCATCACGGTCGGCGTAGTCACCACGTCAACAGCTCAGGAAGGGGGTGGGGGGGTGGTGCGGCTTGTGTGAGGTCCGGGCCCCACTATTCGATTCGTCTCCCACTGTTCACACCGAGGCGATGATTATTGAAGGCGCCTCCTCTGTGCCCGGCTCACATCGTCGTCGTCGTCGCGGTCTCGAGTATTTCACGCTGTCGGGGCGCGATCACCGTCTTCGCAAATTGCGGCCACTCGCAGCTTCGTCGCGACCTCTTTGCAACATCGTTCTCTTCATCATCATCACCAACATCGCCCTCTTCATCATCACCATCATCGCCCTCTTCATCATCATCACCATCGCCCTCTTCATCATCATCACCACCATCGCCCTCTTCATCATCATCACCATCGCCCTCTTCATCATCACCACCACCATCGCCCTCTTCATCATCATCACCACCATCGCCTTCATCATCACCATCATCGCCCTCTTCATCATCACCACCACCATCGCCCTCTTCATCATCATCACCACCATCACCCTCTTCATCATCACCACCATCGCCCTCTTCATTATCATCATCACCACCATCGCCCTCTTCATCATCATCACCACCACCATCGCCTTCATCATCATCACCACCATCGCCCTCTTCATCACCACCACCACCATCGCCCTCTTCATCATCATCATCACCACCATCGCCCTCTTCATCACCACCACCACCACCATCGCCCTCTTCATCATCATCACCACCATCATCGCCCTCTTCATCACCATCACCACCACCATCGCCACCCAGGGGCAGAACCCGGCGGTGTACACTGCACGTGTCGTCATTGGTGGTTTCCACGTTCCTCTCTGCCTCGTGCCAATGTGCACACATGTGAACGTCGCCGCTGTAATGAAATTCAAATCAAAAGTGGAACGTAAATGAAAGCATTTTCCTAAAAAAACTATAAAAATTAAAACGGCGTATTTTGTTGTTGTTGTTGTTAGCTTACGCTGTTGTCGAAAACGTATCTCGTGGTGCACACTCACGGGTCTTTTGGGGGTTCGATCGCGTAAATATAGAAATGTGTCGTTAAACCCGCCACCACCCGACACAGCCGAATAGCGAGGTGTGTGATGTACACGGAATGTGGCCGATTCGTCACGAGTGCAGCACTAACCGGCTGTGTGCTGCAGAGCAAATCCACTAAGTGCTGTACGAGTAACAAATTGGCCCGTTCTGTTTACGTGACAACCCGCACTAATTGGCGGTGTTTTTGTGGTGCCGGTTTAACGACACTCATTTATATATTGACGCGATCTCACCACCCAGAAAAAAGACCTCTTATGGATGATATTGGTCGCGAAAGCCCCCTATGACTCCTACTACGACTACTACTCCTGTGTGTGGTGTGTGTGTGTGCTGTGTGTGTGTGCTGTGTGTGTGTGCTGTGTGTGTGTGCTGTGTGTGTGTGCTGTGTGTGTGATGTGTGTGTGATGTGTGTGTGCTGTGTGCGTGCTGTGTGTGTGATGTGTGTGTGCTGTGTGTGTGCTGTGTGTGTGCTGTGTGTGCTGAGTGTGTGCTGTGTGTGTGCTGTGTGTGTATGCTGTCTGTGTGTGCTGTGTGTGTGTGCTGTGTGTGTGCTGTGTGTGTATTGTGTGTGCTGTGTGTGTGCTGTGTGTGTGTGATGTGTGTGTGTACTGTGTGTACTGTGTGTGTGCTGTGTGTGTGTGTACTGTGTGTACTGTGTGTGATGTGTGTGTCTACTGTGTGTGTGTACTGTGTGTGTGCTGTGTGTGCTGAGTGTACTGTGTGTACTGTGTGTGTGCTGTGTGTGTTGTGTGTACTGTGTGTACTGTGTGTGTGCTGTGTGTGCTGAGTGTACTGTGTGTGTGCTGTGTGCTGTGTGTACTGTGTGTACTGTGTGTGTGCTGAGTGTGCTGAGTGTACTATGTGTGTGTGTGTACTGTGTGTGTACTGTGTGTGCTGAGTGTACTGTGTGTACTATGTGTGTGTGCTGAGTGTGTGTGCTGAGTGTGTGTGCTGTGTATACTGTGTGTGTGCTGTGTGTGCTGTGTGTGTGTGCTGAGTGTGTGTACTGTGTGTGTGTGTACTATGTGTGTGTGTGTACTGTGTGTGTGTACTGTGTGTGTGCTGTGTGTGCTGAGTGCACTGTGTGTACTGTGTGTGTGCTGTGTGTGCTGAGTGCACTGTGTGTACTATGTGTGTGTGTGTACTGTGTGTGTACTGTGTGTGTGTACTGTGTGTGTGTACTGTGTGTGTGCTGTGTGTGCTGAGTGCACTGTGTGTACTGTGTGCTGTGTGTGTGTGCTGTGTGTGTGTGTGTGCTGAGTGTGTGTGCTGAGTGTGTGTGCTGTGTGTGTGCTGTGTGTACTGTGTGTGCTGAGTGTACTGTGTGTACTGTGTGTGTGCTGTGTGTGCTGTGTGTGTGTGTACTGTGTGTGTGCTGAGTGTACTGTGTGTACTGTGTGTGTACTGTGTGTGTGTGTACTGTGTGTGTACTGTGTGTGTGTACTGTGTGTGTGTGCTGTGTGTGTACTGTGTGTACTGTGTGTATGCTGTGTGTGTGTACTGTGTGTGTGTGTACTGTGTGTGTACTGAGTGTGTACTGAGTGTGTACTGAGTGTGTACTGTGTGTGTAATGTTGAAGGACTGCAAGACGCATCGCCAGCGGTGTTAGTGGTTAGCGCGCTGCGCTACGAACCCGCCCACTCGAGTTCGATTCCTGCTCACGGTCAACACCGGTGACGATTTTCCGAACCGGTCCTGGGCCTCCTCCCCTAGGTCGACTTAGCCTCAAATGAGTACCCCGGTGCAGTGTGTTAACATCGCCACTGTGGAGACAAAGGCGGCCGGGCGTGGTTCTGGCCACCCACTCCCTCGTGTGCCGTGCAGGCCTTCATAGGGGCTCGCTAACAGCACTTGCCCCAACAGTCTGTTAAGGCTACACGGGGGATCTTTGTCGTTGTGGCGTGCTCTGTGTGCACTGTACGATGTGTACTCTCACTACTGTGCTGTTGTGTACTGCGTGTGTGCTGCGTGTACTGTGAGTGTACTCGATGTTACGAGCTAGCAAACGAACGCGGCGATCCTGAGTTCAAATCCAGGTCATGGGCCTCCCCTAGGTCGATTCGGCCTCAACTGAGTAACCGTTGCGGTGTGTACGAACATCAGCGCTGGTTGATGACCACCCACGACCCCCCCCCCCCCTCGTGCGCCTTGAGTTGGTGTGAGTTGGTTGGAGTGAGTGAGTTGGTGGGAGTGAATGAGTTGGAGTGAGTGAGTGAGTTGGTGTGAGTGAGTGAGTTGGTGTGAGTGAGTGAGTTGGTGTGAGTGAGTGAGTTGGTGTGAGTGAGTGAGTTGGTGTGAGTTGGAGTGAGTTGGTGTGAGTGAGTGAGTTGGTGTGAGTGAGTGAGTTGGTGTGAGTGAGTTGGTGTGAGTGAGTTGGTGTGAGTGAGTTGGTGTGAGTGAGTGAGTTGGTGTGAGTGAGTGAGTTGGTGTGAGTTGGAGTGAGTTGGTGTGAGTGAGTGAGTTGGTGTGAGTGAGTGAGTTGGTGTGAGTTGGAGTGAGTTGGTGTGAGTGAGTGAGTTGGTGTGAGTGAGTGAGTTGGTGTGAGTTGGAGTGAGTTGGTGTGAGTGAGTGAGTTGGTGTGAGTGAGTGAGTTGGTGTGAGTGAGTTGGTGTGAGTGAGTTGGTGTGAGTGAGTTGGTGTGAGTGAGTGAGTTGGTGTGAGTGAGTGAGTTGGTGTGAGTTGGAGTGAGTTGGTGTGAGTGAGTGAGTTGGTGTGAGTGAGTGAGTTGGTGTGAGTGAGTTGGTGCGAGTGAGTTGGTGCGAGTGAGTTGGTGCGAGTGAGTTGGTGCGAGTGAGTTGGTGCGAGTGAGTTGGTGCGAGTGAGTTGGTGCGAGTGAGTTGGTGCGAGTGAGTTGGTGCGAGTGAGTTGGTGCGAGTGAGTTGGTGCGAGTGAGTTGGTGCGAGTGAGTTGGTGCGAGTGAGTTGGTGCGAGTGAGTTGGTGCGAGTGAGTTGGTGCGAGTGAGTTGGTGCGAGTGAGTTGGTGCGAGTGAGTTGGTGCGAGTGAGTTGGTGCGAGTGAGTTGGTGCGAGTCAGTTGGAGTGAGTGAGTTGGTGTGAGTGAGTTGGAGTGAGTGAGTTGGTGTGAGTGAGTTGGTGCGAGTGAGTTGGTGCGAGTGAGTTGGTGCGAGTGAGTTGGTGCGAGTGAGTTGGAGTGAGTGAGTTGGTGTGAGTGAGTTGGAGTGAGTGAGTTGGTGCGAGTGAGTTGGTGCGAGTGAGTTGGTGCGAGTGAGTTGGTGCGAGTGAGTTGGTGCGAGTGAGTTGGTGTGAGTCAGTTGGAGTGAGTGAGTTGGTGTGAGTGAGTTGGAGTGAGTGAGTTGGTGTGAGTGAGTTGGAGTGAGTGAGTTGGTGCGAGTGAGTTGGTGTGAGTTGGTGTGAGTCAGTTGGAGTGAGTGAGTTGGTGTGAGTGAGTTGGAGTGAGTGAGTTGGTGTGAGTGAGTTGGTGTGAGTGAGTTGGAGTGAGTGAGTTAGTGTGAGTGAGTTAGTGTGAGTTGGTGTGAGTGAGTTGGTGTGAGTGAGTTGGTGTGAGTTGGAGTGAGAGAGTTGGTGTGAGTTGGTGTGAGTGAGTTGGTGTGAGTGAGTTGGTGTGAGTTGGTGTGAGTTGGTGTGAGTGAGTTGGTGTGAGTTGGAGTGAGTGAGTTGGTGTGAGTTGGAATGAGTGAGTTGGTGTGAGTGAGTTGGTGTGAGTGAGTTGGTGTGAGTTGGTGTGAGTGAGTTGGTGTGAGTTGGTGTGAGTTGGTGTGAGTGAGTTGGTGTGAGTTGGAATGAGTGAGTTGGTGTGAGTGAGTTGGTGTGAGTTGGAGTGAGTTGGTGTGAGTGAGTTGGTGTGAGTTGGAGTGAGTGAGTTGGTGTGAGTGAGTTGGAGTGAGTTGGTGTGAGTGGTAGTGAGTTGGTGTGAGTGAGTTGGTGTGAGTGAGTGAGTGGTGTGAGTGAGTTGGTGTGAGTGAGTTGGAGTGATTGAGTTGGAGTGAGTGAGTTGGTGTGAGTGAGTTAATGTGAGTTGGTGTGAGTGAGTTGGTGTGAGTTGGAGTGAGAGAGTTGGTGTGAGTTGGTGTGAGTGAGTTGGAGTGAGAGAGTTGGTGTGAGTTGGAGTGAGTTGGTGTGAGTGAGTTGGTGTGAGTTGGAGTGAGTGAGTTGGTGTGAGTGAGTTGGAGTGAGTTGGTGTGAGTGGTAGTGAGTTGGTGTGAGTGAGTTGGTGTGAGTGAGTGAGTGGTGTGAGTGAGTTGGTGTGAGTGAGTTGGAGTGATTGAGTTGGAGTGAGTGAGTTGGTGTGAGTGAGTTAATGTGAGTTGGTGTGAGTGAGTTGGTGTGAGTTGGAGTGAGAGAGTTGGTGTGAGTTGGTGTGAGTGAGATGGTGTGAGTGAGTTGGAGTGAGAGAGTTGGTGTGAGTTGGAGTGAGTTGGTGTGAGTGAGTTGGTGTGAGTTGGAGTGAGAGAGTTGGTGTGAGTTGGTGTGAGTGAGTTGGTGTGAGTTGGTGTGAGTGAGTTGGTGTGAGTGAGTTGGTGTGAGTTGGAGTGAGTGAGTTGGTGTGAGTGAGTTGGTGTGAGTTGGTGTGAGTGAGTTGGTGTGAGTTGGTGTGAGTGAGTTGGAGTGAGAGAGTTGGTGTGAGTTGGAGTGAGTTGGTGTGAGTGAGTTGGTGTGAGTGAGTTGGTGTGAGTGAGTGGTGTGAGTGAGTTGGTGTGAGTGAGTTGGTGTGAGTGAGTTGGTGTGAGTGAGTTGGTGTGAGTGAGTTGGTGTGAGTGAGTTGGTGTGAGTGAGTTGGTGTGAGTGAGTTGGTGCGTGGTGTGTGGTATGTGGGGTGGGGTGTAGTGGTTAGCGCGCTGCGCTATGAACCTTGCGACCCGGGTTCGATTCCCGCTCACGGCCAGAACCAGTGACGATTATCTAAACCGGTCCTCAAATGAATACCTGGTGCAGCATGTAAAACATCGCCACTGGGGAGACAAAGGCGGCCGGGCGTGGTGCTCGCCACCCACCCCCTCGTGTGCCGTTCCGTCCTTCATAGATGATCGCTCACAGCACTTGCCCCAACAGTCTGTTAAGGCTACACGGGGGATCCTTGTCTACGGGTGTGTAGGATGGGGTTGGTGTGTGTGTGTGTGCGCCGTGCGTGATGTCGGTGCCTTTCGTAGTTATTCGGGTCGGTGTGTCACCGTGCGGCTATTTCATTGCCGAGTGCATTTGCAGCAAATAGGGCTCGCTAACTGAGTTGCAACAGCTGGTGCCCCCCCCTCCTCCTCCTCTGCTTTGACAGTGAACAACCAGCGTGCTTGGTAGTGCTGGTGGGTGCTTGTGCTGCTGCGTGTGGCTGCCTGTAACCCAGCGGGGCAGCGAGGGTTGGTGGAGCAAACGCAGACGGGGTTCGTGGCTGGCCAGGGGAAGGTGGTACACCCGAGTGCGGGCTAAAGTCATCTGTTCCATCTGTTCCATCTGTGAGGAAGAGGGCGATGCCCCCCCCCCCCTCCTCGATCGCGTGGCTTTTCCTGTTTTCTCGCACCCCGTAAAAACGGCGAATCTTGATACGTAGAGGGCCGCAAAGCTTGGGCAAATGGTGGTAACGCCGACTGGTCACCGCGTGGCT
This sequence comes from Lampetra fluviatilis, assembly GCF_964198595.1. Classification (NCBI taxonomy): domain Eukaryota; kingdom Metazoa; phylum Chordata; class Hyperoartia; order Petromyzontiformes; family Petromyzontidae; genus Lampetra; species Lampetra fluviatilis. The sequence continues at coordinate 3,599,820 of NC_136306.1, forward strand.
GCTGCTGCTGCCTTCCCTCCTGTGTGGTTCCTCCTCCTGGCGCCTCCGAGTCGTCCTTTCTCTCTCTCGTAGTCGTCCTCTCTGTTTCTGTTAAGTCGTCCTCTCTCTCTCCGAGTCGTCCTCTCTCTCAGTCTCTATCTCTTGAGTCGTCCTCTCTCTCTGTCTCTGCGAGAGCGATGCGCCAATGACGTGCGGTGGTCGCGGGGCAGTCACGTGCCGAGATCGCTCTGATTGGTGATTTACTCCTCGTGGAGTGGGAGACGATTTGAAGGGCGATGCTTGTCACACCACGTGGATGATCGTGGCTTCTTGTCCACCCCTCCCTCTTCTCGTCCACTCGCACACTGAGCGCTCCCTCGGGGTGTCCGAGTCTCTCCTGATCGACGCTCGATCACGTCAACTCATCATTATAGATGTGTACTGGTAGGAACCTCCTGCTTACACCAGCCCACAGGGGATTATTGTGTCCGTCGGGCAGGGAGGGGCTGGGTGGGGAGAGGGTGGGAGGGGTGGGGCTGGGCTGGGTGGGGAGGGAGGGGCTGGGTGGGGAGGAAGGAGCTGGGTGGGGAGGGGCTGGGTGGGGAGGGTGGGGAGGGGCTGGGTGGGGAGGGGCTGGGTGGGGAGGGTGGGGCTGGGTGGGAGGTGGGAGGGGTGGGGCTGGGTGGGGAGGGGCTGGTCACCCCGTGGTGCCCTTATAAAACTCAACGTTTAACCTACTCACGCCGGCTTATGCCCGCCCTCACAGTCGGGCATATTTGCGGAATACACCACGCCGCCGTTGACCCTGGCCATTGACCGAGCAACCCAACGTTCCTACCAGCTCCCTCCGCAGGAATGTGGTTATTGTGGTTTGCCACGTGATGATCTGGCCAAATCTGTGCCGTTAAGACCCTCCACCACCCGACATAGCAAAACTGATTACTTTGCCACGCGGTGTGCACGCTTTTAATGCGCCAGTTGTTGTTAAAACTATTAAAAACTAAACACATTTTTTTAACCAGGTAAGTCGCACTGAGCTGTACAGCTCTTTATCAGAAGCGACCTGGCCACCAGTGATCGCTCGACGAAGTGTCTCGTCACGTGGACATTTACAGCAGCCACAGGACGCAAGATTCTAGATGTGGAGGGGAAACACTGAGAGGACCCGGAGACAAACCCCCCCCACGCGACCCACGTGGAGAGAGACACGCGCACCGCACATACACAGTGGAGATGTAGAGCAGCCGAAAACCTCCACACGCACGTTGATTCTACACGTGGCGGGGGAAACCGGAGGACCCGGAGCAACATCCACGCGACCACGGGGAGAGAGAGAGACACCGCAGACTCCACGTATACAGCAGAAGGCGTCAGCGTCGGGATCGAACCCACGACCTCCTGTACACCAGGCGAGGTAGTTAACATCTGACCACGTGGAGAGAGACACCGCAGACTCCACGTATACAGCAGCAGGCGTCAGCGTCAGGATCGAACCCACGACCTCCTGTACACCAGGCGAGGTAGTTAACATCTCACCACGTGGAGAGAGACACCGCAGACTCCACATATACAGCAGCAGGCGTCAGCGTCGGGATCGAATCCACGACCTGCTGTACACCAGGCGAGGCAGTCAACATCTCACCACATGAAGAGAGACGCAAACTCCAAATATACAGCAGGCGTCAGGGTCGGGATCGAACCCATGACATCCTGCACACCAGGCGAGGTAGTCAACATCTCCTAGCCACACACAAATATACAGCAGCAGCAGGCGTCAGGGTCGGGATCGAACCCACGGACATCCTGCACACCAGGCGAGGTAGTCAACATCTCCTCGCCACCGACCGTTGCTGGCCGCCTGCTGGGTGGCACTGCCACCTCCTCGTAGCGGGATCGCGTCAAAGGTGGGTGCGGGGGCGGACGGGGAGGGTCCAATGCGGTGGCTTGGCTGCAGGCGTGAGGAGGGTGACGGCCCCAGGGGGGGATCCGCCTCACGGGAACACGCGGCTGGGTTCAATTGCCGACTGTGGAGTTGGAGTGTTATCTCCTGCTCTGCAGAGTGTGAGAGAGTGTGAGAGAGTGTGGAGTTGGTGTGTTCTCTCCTGCCCTGCAGAGTGTGAGTGAGTGTGAGAGAGTGTGAGAGAGTGTGAGTGAGTGTGAGAGAGTGTGAGAGAGTGTGAGAGAGTGTGAGTGAGTGTGAGAGAGTGTGGAGTTGGAGTGTTCTCCCCTGGTCTGCAGAGTGTGAGAGCAGTGTGAGTGAGTGTGAGAGAGTGTGAGAGAGTGTGAGAGAGTGTGAGTGAGTGTGAGAGTGTGAGAGAGTGTGAGAGAGTGTGAGTGAGTGTGAGAGAGTGTGAGTGAGAGTGTGAGAGAGTGTGAGTGATGAATATGTGAACTAGGCTTGACATACATAGCCTTACATGAGTACATGGTGTGATGTGTGAACATCACCGCTGGGCAAAGGTGTGGTGCTGGCCACCCTCCCCCTCGTGTGCCGTGCTGGTCTTCACAGGTGTTTGCTAATCGCACTTGCCCCAATAATCTGTCAACAAGCTACGTGGGTGATCTTTAAGTTTGTCATTCCTCGCCTCTTGTTCTGCACGTGTTTCCTCCGGCAACTTCAGTTTCCTCCCATAGCTCAACCCACACACACACTGTGGAACTGCTATTGGCTAAAACCTTCCATTGCTGATAAATGTACCCGCAAATGATCCAATTGGGATCACACAGAGCAGCAGCAACATCTCCTCCTACTGCACTGATCTACATCCATGAGTGGATAGACCATGGTGATGATGCCACTGAGACAGAGGGGAAGACGTGGATTAAAGAACGCACACACAGGGTAGAGGAATCATCACATTGATCTTCTTCCAGCATTGGATGGACTTTGGCTGATGATGATGATGATGATTCACAAACAGTGCACACAGTGCACAGAGCACACACCACAAAGTATCGTGATGATAATTATGATGATGATGACGATGTTGATGGTGTTAATGGTGATGATGATGTTAATGTTGTTGGTGTTGGTGGTGGCGATGATGTTAATGTTGTTGGTGTTAATGGTAATGTTTTTGATGTTGTTGGTGTTAATGTTGTTGGTGTTGGTGTTGATGTTGTTGATGTTGATGGACACGCGGCTGGTGGTGATGAATGCGTGGGAGGTGGTTAGTGGAAATTAGGGGTCACGTGACCCCGTCATTCTCTCACCTTGAAACGTGGAACCCAAAGCGAGGGGAGCGTACAGAGAGAGGGGGTAGAGAGCGAGGGGGTAGAGAGAGGGGGGGTAGAGAGAGAGGAGGTAGAGAGCGAGGGGGTAGAGAGAGGGGGGGTAGAGAGAGGGGGTAGAGAGAGGGAAGGAGTAGAGAGAGAGGGGGGGGGTAGAGAGAGGGGGTAGGGGGTAGAGAGAGAGAGAGGGAGGGTAGAGAGAGGGGGGGTAGAGAGAGGGGGGGGGTAGAGAGAGGGGGTAGAGAGAGAGGGGGTAGAGAGAGGGGGTAGGGGGTAGAGAGAGAGAGAGGGGGTAGAGAGAGAGGGGGTAGAGGGGGGGTAGAGAGAGAGGGGGGTAGAGAGAGGGGGTAGAGAGAGGGGGTAGGGGGTAGAGAGAGAGAGAGAGGGGGTAGAGAGAGAGGGGGTAGAGGGGGGGTAGAGAGAGAGCGAAGGGGTAAGAAGGAGGAGAGCAGAGCGTGAAATGTTTTGTGAAATATTTCATTTATAAAGGGGGGGGGGGGGGCACATAAAGCAAAGCATTGAAAAAAGAAACGAAATGATGAACGAAGCAAAGTGCCGACTACACCGAGCATCTTCTTGTTTCCTCTGATCGTGAACAAAAGAGAGAGAGAGAGAAGAGAGAAGAGAGAACAGAGAGAGGGAGGGGAGAGTATAAGGCAAGGCTGTAGCCATGAAGTCAACATTGGGGGGGACCAAATCTACATTTGAAAACGAATTTCCTGCCTAAAATATTAAAAAAGCACTAACACATAGGATGGACTTTATTGATTTATTTTACAATAATGTCTAATAGTGTACTGAATGACATTGCTCTGTTTTTTTTACCTTTTCTTGTTTGTTTCATTGTATGTAATGGCAGAGATTAGGGATTAATAAAGTACAACCATAACCAAAATATTCTAAACAGAAATCTATTTTATAGCCAAAAATTGGGGGGGACATTTTGACCATATTTGAATATTGGGGGGGGGGGGATGTGTCGTCGTCCCCCCATTATTTATTATAATTACGGCCTTGGTATGAAGAGAGGGAGGGGAGAGTACAGAGAGAGAGAGCGTGAGAAGAGTGAGGTCCAAGGGTTTTCACCGCCCCCCCCCCGTGCCCCCCCCCCGTGCCCCCCCTCCCCGTGCCCCCCCCTCCCCGTGCCCCCCCCCCGTGCCCCCCCCCCCTCCCCGTGCCCCCCCCGTGCCCCCCCCCCCCGTGCAGGCCAGCTGGCTGTGGGCACGTGCGAGGTGGTGGCCCTGGACCGAGATGGCTCCGACGTGGCCCGCACGGTGGCGCGCCAGACGGCGCGCTGCGCCTGCCGGAGGGGCCACATCGCCGGCACCACCAGGGCCCGGCCGGCCTGCGTGGAGGGTGAGGCGCCCTACAGGGACCCACCCGCCCCTACAGGGACCCACCCGCCCCTACAGGGACCCACCCGCCCCTACAGGGACCCACCCGCCCCTACAGGGGCACACTCACCCTAGGTGGGAGGGGCGGGGCGAGGGGAAACCAAGGGGGGGAGGGAGCGGGGGAGGAGAAGAGCAGGGAGAGGGTTGAGAGCTGCGTGAGCGTGTGTGACGCTGTGTGTGTGTGTGACGCTGTGTGTGTGTGTGACGCTGTGTGTGTGTGTGACGCTGTGTGTGCGTGTGACGCTGTGTGTGCGTGTGACGCTGTGTGTGCGTGTGACGCTGTGTGTACGTGTGACGCTGTGTGTGTGTGCGTGTGACGCTGTGTGTGTGTGCGTGTGACGCTGTGTGTGTGTGCGTGTGACGCTGTGTGTGTGTGCGTGTGACGCTGTGTGTGTGTGCGTGTGACGCTGTGCGTGTGTGCGTGTGACGCTGTGCGTGTGTGCGTGTGACGCTGTGCGTGTGTGCGTGTGACGCTGTGCGTGTGTGCGTGTGACGCTGTGCGTGTGTGCGTGTGTGCGTGTGACGCTGTGCGTGTGTGCGTGTGACGCTGTGCGTGTGTGCGTGTGACGCTGTGCGTGTGTGCGTGTGACGCTGTGCGTGTGTGCGTGTGACGCTGTGCGTGTGTGCGTGTGTGCGTGTGTGCGTGTGTGCGTGTGTGCGTGTGTGCGTGTGTGCGTGTGTGCGTGTGACGCTGTGCGTGTGACGCTGTGCGTGTGACGCTGTGCGTGTGACGCTGTGCGTGTGACGCTGTGCGTGTGACGCTGTGCGTGTGACGCTGTGCGTGTGACGCTGTGCGTGTGACGCTGTGCGTGTGACGCTGTGCGTGTGACGCTGTGCGTGTGACGCTGTGCGTGTGACGCTGTGCGTGTGACGCTGTGCGTGTGACGCTGTGCGTGTGACGCTGTGCGTGTGACGCTGTGCGTGTGACGCTGACGCTGCGTGTGTGAGAGATGCTGTCTGCGTGTGTGCCGACTAAGCCTCCACTGCGTAGCTGGTGCTACGTGCAAACATCCGATAATGAAGAGACAAAGTCGGCCGGGACGTGGTGCTGGCCACCCACCCCCTCGTGTGCCGTGCCGGCCTTCACATCTTTCAACTCGCTAACCGCACTTGCCCCAACAGTCTGCTAACGCTACACGGGGTGCCTTTGTCTTTGTGGCAGCGCGCGTGATCCGCGGTCGGCAGTGGTGCGAGATGCGTCCGTGCGCTGCGGGCGAGCAGTGCGCCGTGCTCGCCAACCAGGCGGGATGGACCTGCACGCAGCCCGGAGGGCGCACCAAGACCACCACGGTATAGCAGCCCGCGCCGGTACAGCACCCACGCAGTGGTAAACACACACACACACAGCAGTACACACACACAGCAGTACACACACTACACACACACAGCACTACACACACACAGCAGTACACACACTACACACACACGGCACTACACACACACACAGCAGTACACACTACACACAGCACTACATACACACACAGCACTACACACACACAGCGCTACACACACACAGCACTACACACACAGCACTACACACACACAGCACTACACACACACAGCACTACACACACACACAGCACTACACACACACACAGCACTACACACACAGCACTACACACACACACGAGTACACACACACACAGCACTACACACACACAGCACTACACACACACACAGCACTACACACACACAGCACTACACACACACACAGCACTACACACACACAGCACTACACACACACAGCACTACACACACACACAGTACTACACACACACACAGCACTACACACACACAGCACTACACACACACACAGCACTATACACACACACAGCACTACACACACACAGCACTACACACACACAGCACTACACACACACAGCACTACACACACACACAGCACTATACACACACACAGCACTACACACACACAGCACTACACACACACAGCACTACACACACACACAGTACTACACACACACACAGCACTACACACACACAGCACTACACACACACAGCACTACACACACACAGCACTACACACACACACAGCACTATACACACACACAGCACTACACACACACAGCACTACACACACACAGCACTACACACACACACAGTACTACACACACACACAGCACTACACACACACAGCACTACACACACAGCACTACACACACACACTACACACACACAGCACTACACACACACACACAGCACTACACACACACACAGCACTACACACACACACACTACACACACACACAGCACTATACACACACACAGCACTACACACACACACACAGCACTACACACACACACAGCACTATACACACACACAGCACTATACACACACACAGCACTACACACACACACAGCACTACACACACACAGCACTACACACACACAGCACTATACACACACACAGCACTACACACACACACACAGCACTACACACACACAGCACTACACACACACAGCACTATACACACACACAGCACTACACACACACACACACAGCACTACACACACACACTACACACACACACAGCACTATACACACACACAGCACTACACACACACAGCACTACACACACACACAGCACTACACACACACAGCACTACACACACACAGCACTACACACACACACAGCACTACACACACGCACAGCACTACACACACGCACAGCACTACACACACACACAGCACTACACACACACGCACTACACACACACAGCACTACACACACACACACTACACACACACACACAGCACTACACACACACAGCACTACACACACACACAGCACTACACACACACACAGCACTACACACACACACAGCACTACACACACACACAGCACTACACACACACAGCACTACACACACACACACTACACACACACAGCACTACACACACACAGCACTACACACACACAGCACTACACACACACACACACAGCACTACACACACACAGCACTACATACATACACACAGCACTACACACACACAGCACTACACACACACACAGCACTACACACACACAGCACTACACACACACAGCACTACACACACACACAGCACTACACACACACAGCACTACACACACACAGCACTACACACACACACAGCATCACGTGTTGCTGGTGAGACAGCAACGAGCCCAGGTGTCGCCTCCAGTGTCCCCCCCCCCAACCCCGCCCCTCTCTCCCCCCACACCGCCCTACCCCGACAGGTGTCGTGACACTTCGACCACAAGCACTACCCCCTGCTGCTGCCCAGCTGCACTACCCCCTGCTGCTGCCCAGCTGCACTACCCCCTGCTGCTGCCCAGCTGCACTGCCCCTGCTGCTGTGCGCGTGTTGGCTGAGGCAGCCGATGTCGGCGACTGCATCTCCAGCGCTTCGCAGGCGCAGTGGCGCATCGTGGGACGACGATACGATTCTCCGTGAGCCAGCGGTGTGAACTCAGGGGGCCCAAGCAGGACCGAGTCTCGTTCGGCGGAGTGGCCTTGGGCACCCAGCCTGGGCAGTCTGGGGCACCCAGCCTGGGCAGCCTGGGCAATCTGGGGCACCCAGTCTGGGCAGTTTGGATAGTCTGGGGCACCCAGCCTGGGCAGTCTGGGGCACCCAGCCTGGGTCACCACAAAGACAAAAAAAAGCGAAACAAATGACATGATGCAGTCACAGCTGCTGTGGAACTCACGGCAGCAGCAGCAGCTCGAGCAGCTCCAGGGCCTCGTGTGTCTCGACTGCTACAGCCGCAACGGAACTCAGCACAGCTGCAGAAGCTGCTGCAGCTGCTGCTGCACGGCTCGGAACGGAACCGCAGCTCTCGTCGGACCCTCACGGCAGCCGCCGCGCGTCCCCACGTGGCGCGCGTGGACACGAACGAGGTGCGGTGGTCGCTGACGAGCTGGTCACGGGGCTCACGGAGGGGGTCACGGAGGGGGTCCCGGACCCCCACCCCCCCTCCCACACTCCTCCTCCTCCCCCACCCCCGGTGCTCGCGGAGTCAAATAAAGTCGCTCCTCTCCCTCTCCCGAGTCCCCGTGAGATTCACTCCCGGCAGCGAGGGGGTAGAGGCGGCAGCGAGGGGGTAGAGGCGGAAGCGAGGGGGTAGAGGCGGCGGCGAGGGGGTATAGGGAGAGTGGGGCGTAAGACGGGGCGCACGTGGTCGTTCGTGATGGTGACTGTAGGGCTGGTGGTGATTATAGTGTTGGTGGTGGCGGTGATGGTGATTATAGTGGTGGTGGTGGTGTGGATCGCTAGTGTAGCGGTTAGCGCGCTGCGCTACGAACCTGACGACCCGAGATCGATTCAGGCTGACGCCCAACACCAATGACGATTATCTGAACCGGCCCTGGGCCTCACACGAATACCTGGTGTGGTGTGTAAACATCGCCACTGGGGAGACAAAGGCGGCCGGGCGTGGTGCTGGCCACCCACCCCCTCGTGTGCCGTGTCGGACTTCATAGGGCCAAGGGTCGCCCTCTCGCTACCCTCTAAGCCGGTCCCATAATCTGACCTCTGACCCCTCACCCCGACCTGGCCACGTTACCTCATCACGTGCTCCCCTCCGCCGCCACCCTCCCCCCTCAACGCCCCCACGTCGCGCGCCCTTAATCAATTAATTAAGCGGTCACGTGACGCACGACTCGCTAACAGCATCTGGAACATTTCAATTATCGCGCATTCTCACGGGGCGGGGCCCTGTACCCACGACCCCCCCTCCCCCTCCTCCTCCATCCCCTTCGCTCTCCCTGAGCCGCTCGCTCGCTCGCCGCTCTCTCTCTCTCTCCATCTTCCTCGCTCCCTCTCCGTTGTCACATCTCTCGTGGCCGCAGTCTCCCATCTCCCTACGAACTTGCATCGTCACTATCTCCACTCTGCTCCCACCCCCCACGCCCCACCCCCTACCGCCTCCCCACCCCCCACCGCCTCCCCACCCTTCCTTATCCAAATCTCCTCGACCCCCCACCTCGGATTCCCCCAAAACATCTCCGCGTCCCCCTCCCTCCCTCCACCTCCCTCCACCTCCGTCCTCTGTGAAGATGCGGGCCGTCCAATGATGGTGGCATCGCGCTAATTGGTGGTGTTGGTGCGCGGGACGGCTGCGTTCGGCTCGTTAGGGCGAGCGGGTGGTGAGGAGCGGGTGGTGAGGAGCGGGTGGTGAGGAGCGGGTGGTGAGGAGCGGGTGGTTGAGGAGCGGGTGGTGAGGAGCGGGTGGTGAGGAGCGGGTGGTGAGGAGCGGGTGGTGAGGAGCAGTGGGAGGGCGATGGGGAGAGGGGCGGGAGGGGGCAGGGAGAGATGGGTGGTGGGGGGGTCGACCATCCCCTTCCTCGTGACTCACGGACACAGACAGTGCCCACGAGTGACAAAAACCACAGACAAAGGTCCCCCGTGAGGCCTCTAACAGACTGTTGGGGCAAGTGCTGTTGCGGGTAGCAGCTATGAGGGCCGACTCACCTCTGAGGAGGGGGGGGGGGGGTGGCCAGAAACCCCACGCCTGCCCGGCCGCCTTTGTCTCCCCTGTGCTGATGTTTATGTGCGCCGCAGCAGGCGCGTGTGGTTAAGAGGGCGAGTCGACCTAGGGGAGGGCGCAGGATAGACGCACTCGCAGTGGGGGAGATGGAGAGGGGGGAGGGGGGAGGGCGCAGGATAGACGCACTCGCAGTGGGGGAGATGGAGGGGGGGGAGGGCGCAGGATAGACGCACTCGCAGTGGGGGAGATGGAGAGGGGGGAGAGGGGGGAGGGGCGAGGGGGGGAGTAATTAAGGCGTCATGAAGCTTGAGGCGTTCATCTTGGCGCATCCGATTCATCACGCGGAATTGGTGTGTGTGGGGGGGGTGTTTAATACGGAGAGGGGTGGGAGAGGGGGAGAAGGGGCGAAGGAGACAGGCGAGGGGGGAGGGAGAAGTGAGAGGGAGGGAGGGGGAAAGATGGGGGAGGAAGGGAGGGGGAGGGAGAGAGATATTTCGTGAAATCTTTCAATTAAACAGGGGGGGGCACATAAAGCAAAGCATTGAACAAACTACAAAAAAACGAAATGATGAACGAAGCAAAGTGCCGACTACACCGAGCATCTTCTTGTTTCCTCTGATGGTAAAAAAGAGAGAGAAGAGAGAGGGGGGGGGCAGAGGGGGGAGGGAGAGGGAGGAGGGATGAGGGAGAAGGGGGAGGGAGATTATTCACATAATTGGTGCGATGCGCTGCTCGACTTCACATCGACTGCTCTTGTCCGCATGATCACTCGATACTCAACCGACTCTTCAGAGTCGTGGTTCTTTCTTATTCCAGGAGGGTCCTGCCGAGTTGTGGGTGCCGGAGATTGCTGCTGCTGCTGCTGCTGCAGTGCCATCCCCGATGGAGTACTTGTGCAACTCATTGTTGTTCAGCATTGCGATGATTGGCCAATTGCGATGATTGGTCAATGCCAGTTCCGCTGTGCGTGTGTTTAGCGATGGCAGGGAAACGGAGAACTCGGAGGAATCCCATCGCAGGGCAAAGGGAGAGAATACAAACTCCACACAGAGAGGCGCCAGGGTCAGGAATCGAACCCCCAGGGGCTTGTTGCTGACGCGCGAGTGTTTCTACTGCGCTAAGACCCTGCCGGCCACGCCTGCACCACACCTGTACCACACTTGCACCACGCCTGTACCACACCTGTACCACACCTGTACCACACCTGTACCACACTTATAGCCAAACCGTACACCACACCTGCACCACACCTGTACCACACCTGTACCACACCTGTAGTCAAACCTACACCACAACTGCACCACACCTGTACCACACTTGTAGCCAAACCTGTACCACACCAGTACCACACCTGCACCACGCCTGCACTACACCTGTAGCCAACCCTACACCACACCTGTACCACACCTGTACCACACTTGTACCACACCTGTACCACACTTGTACCACACCTGTACCACACTTGTAGCCAAACCTGCACCACGCCTGCGCCGCGCCTGCATTGTAACTCAATGTGTAACACAGAGCCCTATAGTGTCAATTCACTGCTGTATGAAAGCCTCCCCACGACCTATGCGTAACGAGGGGTTGCTTCACCACACTGACCAGAGTCCTCGGGACGGGTTCAGATCTCACTCGCTACTGATGTTCGCCGTGGCCGGGTAATGCAATTCAGGTCACCGCGGTTGATAGCGCAGTGTGCTAACCACTGCGCCACCACTCTCCAAACACCCTGGGTCTTGTACCTTGATCACCCGTGCACGATGTGTCCCCCCCCCCACCCCGCCCCCCTCTACGCGCTCGGCTGTTGCTCGTCGGAAGAGGCCGCGGGGGGGGGGGCGCTGGTGGCGAACCCGTGGGACTGGGGGTCTCGACCTGCCTGACCCCCCCCCTCCCTTCCCCGGCCTGCCCCTTCACTTCCCTTCTCCCCCTAACCCCCTAACCCCCCACCCTATTTATCTCTGCGCCATGGAAGGAGGTGGCTTCATTAACCAGAGCGCGGGTACTGAGGGTGGGGGGGGGGCGATTTGTGGAGCGAGATGGGAGCGAGAGAGAGAGAGAGGGGTGAAGGTAGATTCAGAGAGGATGCGAGTGGGAGAGGGTGGGGGGACGACATGCAGAGGGAGCGGGGAGGGAGCGAGCCATAGGTAGGAGGCGGGAGAGAGAGGGATGTAGAGGGGAGTGGGTGAGTGAGGGAGGGCGGGCGGGAGAGGGAGGGGGTGAGAGGGAGGGCGAGAGAGGGGCGAGAGAGAGATTTGATTTTTGAATGTCTTTATTCCGGCACCCTCTGCCCAGTGCAGTGGCACCCATGTGCGCGATATAAACCAACCACAAAACCCACACCGCACAACCACAAAAAACGTCGCGCCCGCTTCAGTGTCCAGGCACTATTCGCACCGGTCACCCCTGAGGGGGGGGGGGGGGTTCTGGGGGGGGGCGGAGGGGGGGCATCCGGTCAGGGGGGGGGAGGGGGTCAAACACAAACAGGACCGCGCCGTCCTCGACCGTACACAGGGCGTCCCGCGCCCTACCCCACCGCGGGAGGAACTCCCCCTCGGCCGCCGACAGCCTGTGGTGGGCGAATTCTAGCCGCACGCGCGCCTTTATCAGGGCCTGCGCCACCTGCAGCACCCCCGCGCCGCCGACCTTTCCTTCCAGCGCGCGTTTCCTCGTCGTGTACGTTGCGAGCTTCGCTTGCGCGCACACAAAGTTCGCCACGTCCCTGACGGGGCTCGCCACGCCGGTCACCCCATGTATGTACGCGCTCTCTCGGGCCGGCACGTCCAGCCTCCGGAGCACCGCCTTCACGAAGGCCAAGAGTGGCGCCAGCCTCGCGCACTGGAGGTACGCGCACTGGAGGTACGCGAGAGAGAGAGGGAGGGGGAGAGAAGGAGGGGGGGGGGTAGAGAGAGGGGGGGGGTAAGAAGGAGAGCAGAGCGTGAAATCTTTCGTTTAAAAAGGGGGGGGGCACGTAAAGCAAAGCATTGAAATAACACAAAAACACGAAATAATGAACGAAAAGAAAGAGAGGGCGGACGAGAGAGAGAGAGAGATGGAAGGAGTGAGCTTTAGCGGCGAGGGAGGCGGAGGGCGTGAGCTTTGTAGAGGGAGGCGGAGGGCGTGAGCTTTGTGGAGGGAGAGGAATTGGAGAGTGTGGAGGGAGGGAATGCGATCTGTAGAGGGAGGCAGGAGGGGGAGAGTACGATTTGTAGAGGTAGAGGGAGAGGGGGGGGGCGCCGTGCTGACGTGATGCACGGCGCGGGATTATCCTGGGGGGGCCCTTTATTCAGATTGATGCGTCTGTCGGCCCAGGCACTCAGGAGCTTTTAATCCGTCAGCTCTCTAAGCGGGACGCGGCGGCGTCTCCCCCCCCCCGCACCCCCCCCTCCCCCCTCCCGTCTCCCCCCCGCCCCCCCCCTCCCCCCTCCCGTCTCCCCCCCTCCCGTCTCCCCCTCCCGTCTCCCCCCCGCCCCCCCCCCAAACGTCAGCGACCCCTCGGTGGCGACAGGGGTCGCGACGCCACCGCGCGGAGAACGAGGGAGAGGGGGGAGGGGAGGGAGGGGGGGAGGGGGGAGGGGAGGGAGGGGAGGAAGGAGAAGGGCCAGTGGAAGACGGGAGGGGGAGGAGGGAGGGGGGAGGGGGGAGGGAGGCCAGGGGAGGACGGGAGGGGGAGGGGGGAGAGGGGAGGACGGGAGGGGGAGGGGGGAGGGGGGAGGACGGGAGGGGAAGACGGGACGGGGGGGAGGGGAAGACGGGAGGGGGGGCCCAGGGGAGGATGGGAGGGGGGAGGGGGGGGCCCAGGGGAGGATGGGAGGGGTAGGGGGGTTCGGGCCCAGGGGAGGACGGGTACCGACACGTGAGCTGCTCCTGCACGACGGCCGCTGCCGCTGCGGCTGCGGCTGCTGTTGATGTTGCTGCTGCTGCTGTTGTTGATGTTTTATGGAATCGGACACCACTGCGCGTGTGGTGGTGCGTGTGTGACACCAGGGACGATGATCTGAACCGATCCTGGGCCTCCCCTAGGTCGACTCAGCCTGAAATGAGTATCTGGTGCGATATGTAAACATCGCCAAAAGAGAGACAAAGGCGACCGGGCGTGATGTTGGCCACCCACCCCCCCTCCCGGCCTTCATAGTTGCTCGCTAACAGCACTTGCCACAACAGTCTGTAGAGCCTATTCGGGGGGTCTTTGTCTTCGTTTGTTTGTTGGTGAGTACCCTTGTGTGTGTGTGTCTTGATGTTTGTGGTCACCGCACTGCGCGACCCCAATTCAATTCCAGCTCATGTTTAAACCAGCCCCCTAGGTCGACTCAGCCTCCAATGAGTACCTGGTACGGTGTGTAAAGATCAGAAATGGGAAGACAAAGGCTGCCGGGCGCGATGTTGGCCACCCACCCCTTCCTATGCCGTGCGGGCCTTCATAGGTAACAGCACTTGCCCCAACAGTCTGGGATAGGTTGCATGGGGAACTTTGTCTTGTGTTGCTGCGTGTGTGGTGTCTGTTCCTGTGCACACGCGTGCATGCGCCTGCGTGAGAGAGAGAGAGGGGGGGTAGAGAGAGAGGGGGGTAGAGAGAGAGGGGGGTAGAGAGAGGGGGGCAGAGAAGGGGGTAGAGAAAGAGAGAGGGGGGTAGAGCGAGGGGGGGCAGAGTGGGGGGTAGAGAGAGAAAACGAGGGGGTAGAGAGAGAGGGAGGGGCAGAGAGGGGGGGCAGAGAGGGGGGTAGAGAGAGGGGGGGCAGAGAGGGGGTAGAGAGAGGGGGGGCAGAGAGGGGGGTAGAGGGGGGGGCAAAGAGGGGGGTAGAGAG